>NC_057811.1:57756904-57763322 GCF_018294505.1 Triticum aestivum
GAAGGGTCATCTTCACACAATCCCATGTAATGAACAAGAATGGGATAAAGAGTGAAGATGACCCTTCTTGCGACAAAACCACTATGCGGTTATGCCTCTAAGTCGTGCCTCGACACGTGGGAGATATAGCCGCATCGTGGGCGTTACAAGTTGGTAATCAGAGCCATCCCCGACTTAGGAGCCCCTGCTTGATCGAATCGCTGGCGTTGTTGAGTCTAGAATAAAAATGTTTTGAGTCTTAGGATTATATATATCGGAGAGTAGGATTCTTTTTACTCCTCAGTCCCTTCGTCGCTCTGGTGAGGTCTCCTGACGTAGAAGTTTTGACTACTCTCTCCTCAAATTTCACTAAAAAATTTTTTAGGATCACGCGGGTATCTTTGAATCGTTCCGATGGTTTTGTGACAAGAACATTGTTCTTGGTGCCTCCTGACATTTAGGGGTTGTGGCAGTGTCCCGGGGAGTTGAGCTCCGAGGTGTTGTCGTCACAATTTTATCGTTGCAGTTCTGGAATACCTGAGTTTCGCCGACATCGAAATCTCTTTTATGCAGTTGTTGGTGAGATCACCTCGACGCCACCCAGTACTGGGGCGGGAGTTCGGGAGTATTGCCATAACTTGTATAACGGATGTTTTTCGAAGGTTGAGGTAAACGATTTCCGTAGGTTTCTTGGTTATGTGTTGATGGATGGATACAGCTGGATCTAGGGATTGTTAGTTTGGGTGATATATTTTGTGTCCCCTGTATCCCCTACACCAGATTGCATAACCAGAAAGTTTCGGGAGTTTATAAGTGGGAATTCAAGTAGCCTTAGGATATCTTTCCGACAGACGCATGATATGAGATTGGGGTTCGACGTCTAGTGGTCCGCCTTTCCACGGTTGATTTTACAGTGGTCTCGTAGTGTCTTAAAGAGTCCATGGCTTTGCCGACTCGGGGACGCTTCGTATGTCATCTGCACAGCCTTGTACATGATGGTGCTGTACGATTGAGCCCGTGTGGGCCCCACCACGAAAACTTCGGATGAAATATCTATCATATGTTTGTTCCGGCTTATTCTGCAAGCCAATACTTTGTTTTATTTTGTATTGTGGTATTCGAGTTGCTTCGAATTCATATGTTCATTCCATATCTTTTTCTAAGTGGCTTCTCAACTTATGGAAGTGTGATGATTTACTACGGAATTCATTCGTTCATCTTCGTTCGAATGTTTATTGTGAAGACTATATGTTGCAATTTCTATCCGTTGATTCTACTTGTCTATTTGTCTATCAAGATGCTAACGGATGTCACCCTCTTCAGGATGGCTCCGCCAACGCGTCAGAATCCGGATCGCAACTAAGGTAGTCAAGCGAACCCTCCGCCACCACCTCCACCTCCGGAGGCATGGCAAGCAATCATGGCAGCCACCAACGCCAATGCTCAGATGATTCTGCAACTCTTGCAAGAACGTACTCAAGGGCAAGGCAATCAAGGCAATCAAGGTCAAGGCAACAATCAGTTCCACTTTGCTACTCTCAACCAGTTTCTCGCAAATCAGCCCAAGTCTTTCAGCTACTGTGCCGAGGCCACGGATGCCGATGATTGGCTCGTGGACATCAACAAGCATTTTGAATGTAGCAATGTCAGGCCTAAGGAATATGTCAAGTTTGCTTCTTTCCAGCTCAAGGACCAAGCTGCTGATTGGTATCAACAATACAAAGATTCCAGAGGAGGTCGTGTGATCACTTGGACTGACTTCTGTCGGGACTTCAAAGCGCACCACATTCCACAAAGTGTTGTTGAGAGCAAGCGTGAGGAGTTCCGCAATCTCAAGCAAGGCAACATGTCTGTGTATCAATACAACATTCAGTTTCAGAAACTTGCTCGCTTCGCTAAACAAGATGTTCCTGATGAAAAGAGCATGATCTATCACTTCAGAGGTGGCCTTAAAGAGGATCTGCAGTTAGCTCTCGTTCTTGTTGAGCCTACTCAGTTTGATCAATTCTACAATATGGCACTGAAGCAAGAGGCTGCTCAGCTCAAGTGTGAGGCTTCTAAGAAGAGAGTCAGAGACGCAGTTCAGTCTTCTTCTTCCTCACTTGTGACAGCTAAGCAACAGAAGTTCTGGTTGCCTCCTCCTCCTCCGTTTCGTCAGCCTTACCAGCAGAAGAACAAAGGTGGCCATGGTTCTTCCAACTCTTCCAACTCTGGCTATCAGAACAAGTCTCAGAATCAAGCGCCAAAGTCCAATGCTCCTTATCACCGTCCACTCTCAGAGGTGACTTGCAACAAATGTCAGCAGAAAGGTCACTATGCTAACAAGTGCTTCAACCAAAGGCGTCTTCCTCCTCCTCTTCCTGTCAGATCTTCCAGCAATGCAGTGGTCAAGCATAATCCAAAGTCTGCAAAGGTGAACATGATGAATGCAGCTCAAGCGGAGGAATCTACTGATGTGATAATGGGTAATCTCTCAGTTAATGATATTCCTGCAAAAGTTCTTTTTGATACTGGTGCATCGCATTCTTTCTTGTCATACCCATTTGCATCGAAGCACAATGTTGACACAGAGATTTTATCCAAAGTTATGCAAGTTGTTTCTCCGGGTAAGCTTTTGTCTTCTAGTTTGGTTGCTCCCGATGTTTCCATCAAGATGGGCGACTATAAATTTCAGTCTTCTCCAATTGTTCTTGGTGACTCGGATATTGATCTAATTCTTGGGATGGACTGGCTTTCTAAGCACAAGGCTCAACTTGATTGTGCTGCCTGGGAAATTCAATTGACACACTCTTCTGAGGATGTGATTATTTTTGCCGCTCGTGATGAAACCATTCGGTTTTTCTCTCTCAATGAGAAGGGCGAGTTGAATGCCATCTCTCAAATTCCAGTCGTTTGTGAGTATCAAGATGTCTTTCCAGAAGAGCTTCCGGGTATGCCTCCTCATCGGCCAGTTGAGTTCGTTATCGAACTAGAGCCTGGCACTGAACCCGTTTGCAAGCGTCCATACAAGCTTGGACCTAACGAGCTGAAGGAATTGAAGAAATAGCTCGATGAACAAGAGCGTCTGGGTTTGATCAGACCGAGTTCTTCTCCATGGGGTTGTGGTGTTCTTTTTGTCAAGAAGAAGGATGGCACGGACCGACTTTGTGTCGACTACCGTCCATTGAACAAGAAGACAATCAAGAACAAGTACCCACTTCCCAACATCAATGAGCTTTTTCAGCAACTCAAAGGGGCTAAAGTATTCTCGAAGCTTGACCTTCGTATGGGTTATCATCAGATTCGCATTCGTGAAGAAGATATTCCCAAGACAGCATTCAGAACAAGCTTTGGTTCTTATGAATATACTGTCGTGTCTTTCGGCCTTGTCAATGCTCCTCCAGTGTTCTCTCGGATGATGAATTTCATCTTCAAGCCCTATACCAATGAATTCGTTCTGGTGTATCTCGATGATATCTTGGTCTTCTCCAAGAATAAGCAGGATCATGCCAAACATTTGCGATTGGTGCTCGACAAGCTTAGAGAGTATCAATTCTATGCGAAGTTCTCCAAATGTGAGTTTTGGCTCGATGAAGTTCTTTTCCTTGGTCACATCATCTCTGCCAAGGGCATCGCTGTTAACTCCGAGAAGGTGTCCGCAGTTGTGGATTGGGAACCTCCTCAAAATGTCAAGCAGCTCCGCAGTTTTCTTGGTCTTGCAAGCTATTGCCGAAGATTCGTTGAGAATTTCTCCAAGATTGCAAAGCCTCTTTCCAACCTCCTACAGAAGCATGTGAAGTATGTCTGGTCTCCTGAGTGTGACGTTGCTTTCAACACTCTCAAAGAGAAACTAGTCACAGCTCCTGTCTTGACTCCTCCTGATGAATCCAAGCCGTATGAAGTTTTCTGTGATGCTTCTCTCCAAGGTTTCGGTGCTGTGTTAATGCAAGAGAAGAAAGTTGTGGCCTATACCTCTCGTCAGTTGAAGCCCAACGAGAAGAACTACCCCACTCACGATCTTGAGTTGGCGGCAGTTGTCCATGCATTAATAACGTGGAGACATCTCTTGTTGAGAAGACAAGTGGACATTTTCACTGCTCACAAGAGTCTCAAGTATATCTTCACTCAACCCAACCTCAACCTCAGGCAGACTCGATGGGTCGAAATGATTCAAGAGTACAATCCGATTATTGAATATACTCCAGGCAAGGCCAATGTCATTGCAGATGCTTTAAGCAGGAAGGCTTATTGCAACAGCTTAATCCTCAAGCCTTTCCAACCGGATCTTTGTGAAGCTTTCCGCAAGCTGAATCTCCAAGTTGTTCCTCAAGGCTTTCTTGCCAACCTCATAGTATCTCCTACTTTGGAAGATCAAATTCGTGAGGCACAACTCCTTGATGCCATGGTGAAGAAGGTGAAACGTGGTATCGATAAGGGCCTTTCCAAATACAAGTGCTATCGCATTGATGGCAGAGAAACTTTATTCTTCGAGGACCGGATTGTGGTTCCTAAAGGTGATCTACGGAAAGTCATAATGAACGAGGTGCACAATTCTCTCCTTTCCATTCATCCTGGAAGTACGAAGATGTATCATGACCTCAAGCAGTCGTATTGGTGGACTTGAATGAAGCGAGAAATTGCTCAATTCGTGAATGAATGTGATGTCTGCCGAAGAGTGAAAGCAGAACACCAACGACCAGCTGGTCTCCTCCAACCTCTTGCTATCCCAGAGTGGAAGTTTGATCACATCGAAATGGACTTCGTGACTGGTTTTCCCAAGTCCAAGCGCGGAAATGATGCTATCTTTGTTGTCATTGGCAAGCTCTCTAAAGTGGCTCATTTCCTTCCAATCAAAGAATCCATCACAGCAGCTCAGCTGGCAGAGCTCTACACCTCCAGAATTGTCTCCTTGCACGGCATTCGACAATTGATTTCTTCAGATCATGGAAGCATCTTCACCTCTAAGTTCTGGGACTCCTTCCAGAAGGCCATGGGCACTAACATTCGCTTCAGCACAGCTTTCCATCCTCAAACTAGTGGCCAAGTCGAGCGAGTCAATCAAATTCTTGAAGATATGCTCAGGGCTTGTGTCATTTCCTTTGGCATGAAATGGGAAGATTGTCTTCCTTATGCTGAAATCTCCTACAACAACAGCTTCCAAGCGAGTTCGGGCAAGGCCCCATTCGAGATTCTCTATGGCAAAAAGTGTCGTACTCCTCTCAATTGGTCAGAGACTGGTGAATGCCAACTTCTTGGCAATGACTTAATCACTGAAGCTGAAGAAATGTGTAAAGTCATCCGTGATAATCTCAAAGCCGCGCAATCGCGCCAGAAGAGTTACTATGATAGTAAGCATCGCGATTTGGCTTTCGAGATCGGAGACCATGTCTACCTCCACGTCTCTCCAATGAAAGGCACTCGTCGCTTCGGTATCAAAGGGAAGCTTGCCCCTAGATACGTGGGTCCTTTCAAGATCATTGGCAAAAGAGGCGACCTCGCCTATCAACTTGAGCTTCCTTCCAACTTCGCGAACGTGCACGATGTGTTCCATGTGTCACAGCTCCGCAAGTGCTTCAAGACGCCTGAGCGCACTATCAACTTCGAAGAGATTGACCTCCAAGAATATTTGTCTTATCATGGGCACCCCGTTGCTATTCTTGAAGAAACTGAGCGCAAGACTCGCAACAAGTCCATCAAATTTCTGAAAGTGAAGTGGTCGCACCATTCCGACCGGGAAGCCACCTGGGAACGCGAGGACCATCTCCGTTCCGAATATCCGGAGTTCTTTCAGTCCTAGATCTCGGGACGAGATCCTCTCGTAGTGGTGGAGTGTTGTAACACCCCGCATGTAACTTGCCATATTTGTAACTCCGACTCTTGCCATTTCGGCTATGTGTTATGATTTTCCCTCCGTTGTCGGGTTTTGTCTTTCGTTTTGTATTTTGTCATGTCATGCATTTTCATATCATGTCATCATGTGCATTGCATTTGCATACGTGTTCGTCTCATGCATCAGAGTATTTTCCCCGTTGTCCGTTTTCCAATCCGGCGCTCCTATCTCCTCCGGTGCACCCCTCTTGTTTTATTTCGTGTGCGAGTGTCAAACTTTCTCGGAATGGACCGAGGCTTGTCAAGTGGCCTTAATATACCACCCGGAGACTACCGGTCAAGTTTCGTTCCATTCGGAGGTCGTTTGGTACTCCAACTGTTAACCGAGCATCCGGAAAGTCCATTTGAGTGTCCAGCAAAAACCGCCTCTAAAACCAGCCCAAAACCCACCAAACTCTCTTCCATGCTCTAGGTCGTTCGATCACGATCGTGTGCGAAAAAACCGCACCTCATTTGGAGCCTCCTAGCTCCCTCTACCTATAAATATGTGGGCATCCCGAAAAACGAAATCGCAGTCGAAACCCTAGTTTCTCCACCGCGCGCCGCCGGACGAAATCGTCTGCCGACGGAC
>NC_057811.1:57763814-57767200 GCF_018294505.1 Triticum aestivum
CCTGCCGCCTCGCCGCTCCCTGCCGTCCCCGCCGCCTCGCCGCCTGCCGCGGGCGACGAACTCCGGCGAGCCCGCGCCCCTCCGCCGACCGGCCTCCTCTCCTCCGGCCTCGCCTCCTCCTCTCCCTCCTCTCTCCGGCGAAGGACGCCGGCGAGTTCCACTGCCCCGAGGCCGAGCTCCTGTAGCTTCCCCGATCCAGATCTCGGTAGCGTTGACTTCTCGCCCCTCCTTTTTTTCTCCAAGTGTTGGAAATTTTACTGCGTATGCCTCTGTTCATAGCTCCGTAACTCCGTGCATGTAGCTCCGATTCGCGCGTGTAATATGTCAAATTGTTCGTCTCGTGATGCTCTTCATTTTGTTCAATTGCACCATGTTCTTTAGAGGTCATATTGATGCCCAAATCTCTGTTGGAAGAGGGCTAGTTGCTGTTATTCTCTGGTTCTTGACAGAACTTGGAGATTTGTCATTTTTGTATCATTTAACCTGTGCATCTTATGAGCATGAGCTCTACATGTGTTTTGAAGTATGCCATGTCATCTTTCCAGTGGTGTAGTACATGTATTTTTTTGATCTCTGTGGTGACTAGCACAAGCATGCAAAGTAGGCTCCATGATATTTCTAATTTCAGGGACTTAGTGATTTCTCCAAGTCTTTTGTCTGCTGTAATTTTGTTGCCATGTAAACTTGATGCTACAGAGAGATCCATGCATATTTTGGAGATGTTCAGTAAGGATGTTTTATAGCTATAGTTGTAATTGATCCATTCCAGCTATTGTTTGCAATTATGGAGTGCCATAGCATGACACAATCTTGCTCTACTTTTGCTATAAAATATTTCTGGCAGATTCTTAACATGATATGCAATTTTTCCAAGCTTATTGTAGTTGATCCATACATGCTATGCTATTGTTCTTGCCATGGATAGCTTTATGAACATGCCATCTTACTTTAGGTGTGCTTGGTTTGTAGTGCGTTGCTCTGTAGTGAGTGCATCAAGCTCACAAAGAGGCCTACATATTATTATTTCTGCCATGCTCTGTTTTCTGCTAAGTCTGAAACCTGTTAACGAAACTTGCTATGTTTACGTGCTTGCCATCATATCTTCTGTTCCTTTTTGGCTTATGGTCAGTAAGGGACTTTTGTCATGTGCATTTAGGAGAACACTACCATGCCTTGTTTTGCTATGTTAAGTTCCTGTAGAATGTTGATTTCGTGCTCTCAACATTGCTACCTGATGCTGTTTTCTGCCATGTCCAGTTTTTCACCAAGTCTGTGAACCTGTAATCTTTTGCACTTTTGCCATGCTTGTTTGAGCTTGATATGTTGGGAACTAGCCATAGCTCAGTGTTCATCTTTTGTGAAGCAGCTCCTGTAGATTACTGCCATGTGCTTTGTTGCTATGTTGGCGTGCTGTAGCATTGTTGCTTATTGCATTTTAAGTGCTATCATGCTGTTAATCGCAGTTTCGCGTCATTCTTGTTTTGCTTGCCATTTGCAAACCGTGCATCCGATTCCGGTGATCTTTATATCAATTTCGACCGAAATCATCTCATATTTCCAGTGGCATGCTTGGTTTGCCAATTTACTACCATGTTCATCATTTCCCTTCCGGAGCACGCATATGCATCGCATATCATACATGTTTTGCATCATGTTGCTTGTGCATTTCTCGTTGTTGATTGTGGTTCCGTTTGTTTGTGTTCTTGTCTTGGGTAGAGCCGGGAGACGAGTTCATGAACGAGGAACCTGTCGAGTACGCTTACGAGGATCAAGCTTTCGACAACTCTGAGAATCTTGCAGGCAAGATGACCACCCCTCGAAATCACTTCTATCTTTGCTTTGCTAGTTGTTCGCTCTATTGCCATGCTCCGCTACCTATCACTTGCTATATCATGTCTCCCATTTTAGCCATGTCAGCCCTAACCATCCTTTCCTAGCAAACCGTTGTTTGGCTAAGTTACCGCTATTGCTCAGCCCTTCTTATAGCGTTGGTAGTTGCAGGTGAAGTTGAAGTTGGTTCCATGTCGGAACATGGATATGTTGGGATATCACAATATCTCTTATTTAATTAATGCATCTATATATTTTGGTAAAAGGTGGAAGGCTCGGCCTTATGCCTGGTGTTTTGTTCCACTTTTGCCGCCCTAGTTACTGTTATACCGGGATTATGTTCCTTGAGTTTGCGTTCCTTACACGGTCGGGTGATTTATGGGACCCCCTTGACAGTTCGCCTTGAATAAAACTCCTCCAGTAAGGCCCAACTTTGGTTTTACTATTTGCCGCCTAAGCCTTTTCCCCGGGGTTTTCGCGAGCCCGAGGGTCATCTTATTTTAACCCCCGGGCCAGTGCTCCTTCGAGTGTTGGTCTGAACTGAGCAGACTGCGGGGCCCCCTCCTGGAAACTCGAGGTCTGGTTTTACTCGTAGGATGTCTCATCCGGTGTGCCCTGAGAACGAGATATGTGCAGCTCCTATCGGGATTTGTCGGCACATTCGGGTGGCTTTGCTGGTCTTGTTTTACCATTGTCGAGATGTCTTGTAAACCGGGATTCCGAGACTGATCGGGTCTTTCCGGGAGAAGGTTTATCCTTCGTTGACCGTGAGAGCTTATGATGGGCTAAGTTGGGACACCCCTGCAGGGTATTATCTTTCGAAAGCCGTGCCCGCGGTTATGAGGCAGATGGGAATTTGTTAATGTCCGGTTGTAGATAACTTGTCACTTGACCCAATTAAAAATACATCAACTACGTGTGTAGCCGTGATGGTCTCTTCTCGGCGGAGTCCGGGAAGTGAACACGGTCTGTGTTATGAATGACGTAAGTAGGTGTTCAGGACCACTTCTTGGTCATTACTAGATGACGTCCGTTCCGTTGCTTCTCTTCTCGCTCACATTTGCGCAAGTTAGCTACCATATATGCTTTTGCCACTGCAGCTCCACCTGTTTGCACCATCTTTTCCTACAAGCTTAAATAGTCTTGATCTCGCGGCTGTGAGATTGCTGAGTCCCCGTGACTCACAGATTCTACCAAAACAGTTGCAGGTGCCGACGATGCCAGTGCAGATGATGGCGTCGATCTCAAGTGGGAGTTCGACGAGGAACGTGGTCGTTACTATGTGTCTTTTCCTGATGATCAGTAGTGGAGCCCAGTTGGGACGATCGGGGATCTAGCATTTGGGGTTGTCTTATTTTCATCTGTATTTTGACCGTAGTCGGTCTATATGCTTGTATTTTGGATGATGTATGAATAATATTTATGTATTGTGTGAAGTGGCGATTGTAAGCCAACTCTTTATCCCATTCTTGTTCATTACATGGGATTGTATGAAGATGACCCTTCTTGCGACAAAACCACTATGCGGTTATGCCTCTAAGTCGTGCCTCGACACG